>NC_056746.1:1164381299-1164388361 GCF_019279795.1 Protopterus annectens | reverse complement strand
ACACACTTTACTGTTTACCCTTAAAATGAGCCTACTTTTTTGTTTTAAAATGTAGCAGTTTCCTGTGAGCAATCACTCTTGTAGGATGGATGCCACACAGAAAAGGTACTAGTAAAATATATAAACATTACGATAATAAATAAAACCACAGACATTTAAAGAAGGTTATTTGTGTTAAGTAAATTATTTAAAGTATTTATTTTTCCAAAGAAATATGAAGACAATACAGAACCTGCAAAAGGAATTGGAACATAAAACATGTAAATAGATAATGTTTGGGGAAACAACTAATAGAAACTGTATGCTTTCAGTTAACAGATACACTGTGCCCATACTGTCTGTGGTGTTTAAGTCTAAAATAAAATATTCCCGAGCTCTTGCAGGCAGAATAATATTGCTTGAGCTTGTTTTTTTTCAAGGGTATCCTCTAGCAGGCATCTTACAAGCAACTCAGTTAACTTGTGTAAATTGTTGAATTACCAGTGTGTAATGAAGTACCCAAGGAAGATTTCCTGTGGCTTTAGTTTGAATTTAGAAAATGCCTTCTTGTTCCATGAAGTTGCTGTCCAAATTAAGCATCATTGTCATGAAGTTGTAGCTAGATAAAATTTTGAGTTGAGGATTAGTTTGGTTTTTAAACTGTAATATATTTACTCAGAGGCCAGTGTAGTTATGTGCCATTTTGCATTTTTTTTGGCATATTGTATTCTACTGAAAAGATAAAAAAGCAGCTTCTTTCATTTGTATCTTTTAAACATTTAATTTACTAAAGCTTTAATACACCTACTTCACATCCTGCATTTCCTTAAAAAAAGAAAGAAGTAACATTTTCCCATTTTTAGTATACACACACAATCTTTTGATGTGGTATTAGCCGCCTCAAAAAATCATACCTCTGAAGCAGTCACATTTTCATGCCTTTTTCAACAATGCCTGTTGACATAGTTGCATAGTCTTAAGATTTGAACACAAGATCAGAATTTTAGATTCAGGAATTTACCACAATCTGTTCAGACAGATTTAAAAAAAATATACTGCAAAGTAAAGAGAAACTGGAAAAAAAATCTTTCCATATCATTTTTTTTCTCAGTAACAATACTAGGGATCTGGCAGCCAGAATAATAAGCTGGCAGTCTTACTGCTAAAGACTTACTGTATTGGTCACTTTCAGAACCATTTTATATTTTACAGTTGATTTAATTTCTGGTTATTTTATTTATTTATTTATTTTATTTTACATTTGTTGAACAGGATAGTCCAACTGGATACATGTCCATTTTCTGCGGAGGCCCGGGGAGAAAAGCTCCAAGGTAATAATACACATTGAACATTTAGTAAATGCTATTTTCAAGCAGATTACACTGCTCATAGACTTAGATTAACTAACATTAGATTGGTATACTCCTCATGATAAAGTTGCAGAGTGATGTTTTTATTTATTTATTTATTTATTTTTTAAAAGATTCATTATTTACTCAGTTTTATCTTTGACGAATGGTAAGGAGGTTGTATTGAACTGTTCAGAATATGACAAATATACTTTAAACACGGAATTTGGGATGGTAATAAACTTGAGAAACAAGTTATCATTTTTGCACTGGCTTGCTTTTACAGCAGCTATTCCTTTTTTAAATACCCTCTGACTTGCAGTAATAGCTGATCTTCGTGTTTCACTGTTGCAGTCATCACATTTGGGTTATCCCTGCCAGGGTAGCCCTTGGTCAGACCGAATACCAGAGAATTAGTATTTCTGTGTCAGCTGCTGTTACTTCAGGAATGATGTCAGGTCCTCAGTAGTATAAAGTAAGGCAGCCCACACCATTACATCAGAACAGAAGCAGATCGCACGAGTGCTGGTCTGCCGTCTACCGAATTGAAGATGAAGTCTGCTCAAGCTAAGCACCCCATCGGCGATCCTTTTTTCTTGCAACTAACTGATGTCAGATGCATCATATCCCAAAACAGAGCAAGTGCGTAGTCGCTTATACGAGCCAAAACAGGAAGAGATTTGGCATGGTGATACTTGTGAAACCAAGAAAAAAATTAGCAAACATTACATTGCAAAAAAATGATTATTTTTATTTGCAATTGGGCTGTACGCAGTAGGATATTTTGGTATGGCCTAATTAATGACTGTACTCAAATTCTGTTGTCACCCAAATGACACACAGTATCAGTTTAGCAATCATAAATTACTTGTTTGACAGTGCAAAGAAAAGCTGCTTTATTAATGTATAGACATGGTGACAAGAGTATCATAAACATGCTACATGTTAAATTAGTAAGCCAATACCATTGAAGTAAATATACATAAATTAACTGTTGAGCAGATTAATTGCCTTCAAAAGGAAGGCAAAATCTTGGAGAATATAGGAGCTACTGCTAGCTTCACTGTTCCCACCACACAAACATTCAGCAAGTCTTACTTAACAGTGACTGTTATGCCTTCTGTAACAATTGACTTCTATTTTTCATAGGGGGCCTAGGTCCAAAGGGCAGATTGAACAGGTCACCGGAAGAGGTTAGGGCGGAAAGAACTCTGACGGAGTTTGGAACATGGCTGATGAGATCTGCAAGAGGTGTGTGTGCGCGTGTGTGTGCGCGTGTGTGCGCGCGTGTGTGCGCGTGTGTGTGCGTGTGTGTGTGCGTGTGTGTGTGTGTGTGTGTGTGTGTGTGTGTGTGTGTACACGTGTGTGTGCATGTACACACACACAAAGTGCATGCATTCACTTCCAAACCCTTCCTGCACCTTGGGAAATAGATGAAATTGACCAATATCAAGTACATATGCTATGATAGCATTCTTTACCATTTACAGTTATGGCTTTTATTTTTATATCTTTATGATTTTACCAGTGTGTAGGTATGGCTTTCATTTGGCTGAGCTTTCAGTCATATTAACAGATTGGTTAGTAATTCTCACAGACAAGGGCATTGTGATCTTTTAGTGATTTGGTTAGTGGGACTGTACCATAGTGTCTCATAGTCTCTGCTCATACTTTTCCATTTAGTTTTGAAGTTTTAGTTTTGAAGTTTGGGTATTCTTGTCTAAGAGAAACAGCTAGGTTAGCTGGAGAGCGATAATGCATTTTGAGTGAGGAATGCAAAATCAGATGGGCTTCCTGATGCTTTTTAAAGTTATTTTAACAACAGGTGATACAGTTCAGGATTGAATTGGAGGCAGAACAAAACTTTTGAGGTAGAAGTATTTCCATTTAACTGTAATAGAGACAGTTAACCGATATCACTTGCTGGTACAGAGAAGGTGACCTTTACCTTTTCATGCTTTTGGGTCTGTGGCACTCAGAACATTTCATATGAACATTTGCAACCTAGAAATTCTGGAAATGTAGTCTTGCAAGCTTTTATTTTGACTGTATGCAAAAAAGGGGTCCGCTTCATTGCAGACGTATAGAACTGCAGAGTTTTGCATCAACAGACAAGGAGGAACTGTTCCTGTTTATGAATGGGTCATTCCATCTGTTTGACCCAACACCAAAACAGAACATGTATATGTTTTGCCAAACTCACTCACTGTAGCTTTCCAATGTTCATGACTCTCTCTGGGGAATTTCCTTTCCTTTTCACCATTTACTTAATTTTCGCCAATGCTTCAAAAAGCCATATGAGTGGGGACTGATATATAACGCAGATGGCCATAAACTGACCCAACGCAGATGGCTATAAACTGACCCAGACTTCACATTGCTGTTGGTGGCCAAGTGCAGATGAACACTTGTACTTTTGACATATAGTACAGTTTTAAAATATGTCTAATAATAATAAGTCAGTCTTCAGTGATGAACCATTTTATTGAACCTGTACTCCATATTCCAGACAGCTGGACATACAGCAATGACATTTTATCCATCAGAATTATGACTATTGAATCATTTTTAACTTGCAGTGTCTCCGCTCTCATTCTCCCATGTCCTACATTTTTCACTGCCAGTACATTTTTTCAAATCATTTGGTGCATAAGAGGGAAAGAAAACTTGTTGCCAATGCAACATTTAACTGTGTCTTGTAAAGTAGTCACACTTTGTATACAAGATTATGTCCCACACCCATATGAAAACATGTGAATCATCGTTCGCAGTTCCTTGGAAATTGTCCAGATGCAAAAGCAATGTTTTGCCTCTGTTGCAGTCAGTATTTGAATATGGGCAGTTGTTTTTGATCAGCTAACTGCCTCTGTGATTTTCAGCCCTTGAATCATATGCTACCAGACCTTCACTTATTCCACTTACCTGTACATCCACTTGCCTCATGTGAGTGTCATACTGTCATACACAGTTTAGATCTTCTTACGAGTCCATAAAAGTCTTAATCCACTTGTGGGGTGGGGTGGGGGTGTCGGTCTGTAACATCCTGAACTTTAACTTCATTAGCAGATATGCATGCTTTTCTGCAAATTGAGTTTTACACATGTTTGGAGTGAAAAGTCTGTGTAAATCTCTTATTTTTCTTCCTGTTTTATATATTTGTCAGGGCTCCAGAGCAAAGAGTGGATTTAGTCCTTTAGCTCAAATTTTTAAATCCCACAAAATATAATGCCAGATTTTCAGTTTGCTCTTTCAGTTTTAATACATTTTGCTTGTGTAATATGTGATGATTCTAAGACGTTGTAGGTACCATGAGGTCCGATGAGTTTGAAGATGCAATTGGAAAGGTAGTTTTCAAACCAATGCAGTATGTCATTAGAGATGCACGTGTTAGTCCAAGCCACCAACTTTTCCTTCAGAAATCCCGCACAGTCCCTCCTCTCTACTTTCTTGGACACCCCAGTCATTCACATTTATTTTTGTAGAGCCTGTCTAATTGGTAGTTTTGTTTATCCTCCGTCATTTCCAGGTTTGCCACCAGGTAACCTACTGCTCTTTTGGTGCTGTATTCCTCTGCTCTAAGTGTGTATCCAAATGCTTACTGATTATCTACTTCATTTTAGAGTCTCATGTGCTTTTTCTGTAAAGTTGTCCAGCTTAGTATTGACTATTTGAATTTCATTCACTGGATTTGGTTACTTCCCGTTTTGATTGAGGTCAGTAGCTTCCTTTTTCCCATTTTCTTTGAGGTTAGTTAACATTCTGAATTATTTTTTACAGTTTAGTCCCACTATTTGCCTTTTTTATTTTATTTAAGTATTTACTTTTTAACTGGTTAGGTGGACTAGTTCAAGAATTCTTTTCAGCCATGATCTTGGCTAGTAAGGGCAAACAAAGAACAAAAAATCGAATCACACAGTGTCACATTTGCCATTATGCACTCGAGTACCATTAAGGTAAGAAATAGTTCAACAAGCAAAAACAGAGTACAAATGTTCATAAAAAGTCAACATAATGTATAATAAGAATTTGTTAAGCATAGTAAAAAGTTAAGATGCAATAATTTAAACATGAGCTTGACATTTAAAGTAATATTTGTAAGTGACAGTACAATTTAGTATTGGCCTGAGATGGAAAGGAAAAAAAGTTTGTGTCTATATATATATATATATATATATATATATATCCGGCAAAAAACAAAAGAAATACTGATAAAACCAGTATTTTGCAGGGGGCAAGACCCCCTCACACCCCCCTTACTTAAATATACCAACTCTGAGATCGCACTACAGTGCAGTAATGGGAAATATTCCCATTACGTGCTGTATGCAGATCTCCATGTAGTCTGGTCAAGCTTTCACAAACTCGATCATATGAGGTCGGCCATATGAAGTTTGGGATTGTGGAAATTCAACCATTTGCAGTAGACCCGTATATGTATGTTTATATAAAATGTGCGTGTGAGAGACATTTTAAGGTATTTCCCAAGTCTTGCGATAAGGGAGTGAGGTGAAAGAGGTTTATTGATCAGTATGTCTTAAGCAATTAAATTTGTGTTCAGGTAAGTGAGAGTGGAGGGATTTCTGAAAGATTCAAGGTTATCTATTTGCTTGATGGAATAAGGTAGAGTTCCAGCAAGCAGGGGCTAGTTTGGAGAAGGCTCTTTCACGGGTCGGTAGAATAAAAGGAGGCTGTATAAGTAGTAGAAAATTACAATTATGAAAGGAGTAGCTAGCTGGGGTTTTTGATGGGACAATTTATTGAAGAAGAAAGGACTATGTTTTTGGCTGACAAGTTTAAAGGTGATTGCATTGAGGAAGAGGACTGTAGCTCTGTCACTCACTGGTAGCTATTTTCCTTTGCGGAGAGTAAGGCAGCTGTGTTTAGATTTGCTGGAGAAGTAAACAAATTATGTGATTTTCAGCATGTTGGAGCTGAGTGGCATTGTGTACTGATTCCAGAACTATGATGGGCAGTCCATCTTTAAGTATGGGAAACGGAGCATTCATAGCTGTGGTTTATAAGGCTTTGACAGTAAGATGACTTGAGAGCTTGTAAGAAAGTCTAGGTTGAGTTAAAACTTGGAGTTTTATCATATCTACAAAATGAGGATTGCTAGTCAAATAGGAGAGCTAAATATTCAGTGACATAAGGGAATTGGAATCCTAAAGGGCCAGAAATAGTATAATTGTGAAACTTCTTTAGTTTCTGATGTGTTCCAAACAGTTTTAATGAAATGTTGTTAGTACTTACTGATTTATTTTGTGAAGTCAGTTCCAGATAGATGTAAACTCAGTCTGAAGTTCATTTTGTAGGCTGGATGCAGTTTTATTTCCTTTAAGAACAATATCATCAGCATAGCTGAGGTAGTTAGTGAGGGAGGTCCCAAGGAAAGTAATTTAGGACAAGTGAATAAGTGCTGCACAGAGGCTTGTGGAATATAGACAGACTTGACCTTTCATTTGCTGTTAGGGTTACAATAATATAACTTGATCTGAATTTATTTTAGAGGTAGGAAATTATTGTAGGTAGTGATGCATCATTTCTGCCATTTCATGTTGTGTTGCAGTAAATTCTAGTCATTATTTAGTGAATGTCAGAAGTAGATTTTGTGAGCACTAACTCCTCACGAGTTCTCCCAGAGGGGATCCTTCCAAAATATGTGCTCTGAATCTGCTTTTAATACTAAAATGTCCTTTTTGAGCCCTAAGGCTCATCAAACTTGATTTTCATATGG
>NC_056746.1:1163076299-1163088799 GCF_019279795.1 Protopterus annectens | reverse complement strand
ATGATTATACAAAAGGCACCATTATTGATGCTTATGGTTTTAGGTTACAGACACATTTTTTATTATGTAGGTTGGGTGAATATTGTCTTATACGGTCAATACCATTCTCTGTTGACACAAATGGTTTAATTAATTATATTGAAGTTTTTTTGAGATATATATCAAGAATTTTGACCGATGGAAGTTTTGAGCTTTAACCATACCATTTTATAATGTGTCCGAGTGTTATGAATATTAGGGTTGCTAATTTACACCACTTTATATTGTTTTCAAGAAATTTTCTTGATTTTTGTTAAAATACATTAGTTGGTTCAGGTTGATACACGAATATGGACGTGTTATAACATCTTTGAAAAGGATAGGTGACCCCACTTTATTAGTTTCCTATATTGACCAATACGCGCTTTTCATGACAGCCTGGTAAGTTGTCAGTTTGTATTGGCTGTTTATTGTATTGGTTGACATAGATTTTGATCCACACAAGACTTATACATATTAAGTTGTTTATATATTTTTTATTTTATTTTTATTTTGGTAATTTTGTGTATAATGGTCTTGTTTTGGATCTATTTAAATCTTTAGAATTCTCATTCATGCCATATCTTTTGTGTATAGGTTGGATAATATTTGATATATATACTTGGTGTCAGTGTATATATTAGCATATATTAATATTGGTCTCTTTATTGAGTGATATATTTGTTCCACTTGTTGATATATTCTATTTGGTTTGGTTATTGCTTGGTTTTGAGTCTAGAATATGGCACTTTCACCCATTATACAGAGTTTATCCTCTGATGTGGATGAATTTATCTGTGTTTGGTTTGGATAAACCTGGATTGTCATCTACTTTTGTGTCTGTGGGATCCATTTGGATACACAATGTGAGTTATTTTTGCCAGGTTGGAGCCAAAAATATAGAAGACTATTGGGACCAGTAATGGCTACGTTTATTTAAAGCACTTATCAGGAGAAACATGTTACACCCACACCCGGTCTTGGGGTCCAAGGAATACAGCCTTTGGTCTCGGATATTGATGACCAACGAGTGGCGAGGATTGGGGTCTATTCAACAATTAGCCTCCTCCAAATTTGTGGATGCTTTAGCTGATTTTTATGACGTAAGGTGCAAAGGTGTCAAAGACTTGGAAACTGTTTGTTCAGGGTCCAACAAATTTGAAGCCCTGTGATTCTTTTGCTACAGGTTCAAAAACTTACCACTGATTTGTCTAAAATAGAGTTACATAAGGACAGAAACTTAAAAAAATTTTTCAAGGATGTGGGTGGAAGTTATGAGAGGGGTAAACCATTTGATACATCTAAAATGTTTCTTTTAGGTTACCCAGAGATGATATCAAATGATAAGAGAGATCATCCACTCCCAAGGAAAGGCCTAAATCTGTTCCAAAGAAAAATTTTGTTTTCTAGGCAGGTACTTCTGGTGAGGATACTTCAACTGTCTGGAAGGTGAGTTGGAAGAATGCTCAATGAAGGGCACCCAAGAGCCAAAAGGACAACTGTCCCTCCTCCAATTTAGATACAGGCGAGGGGGGCGGGCTGGGAAAAAAACTTCCAAACAGGTTGGAGACACATTGTTGAAAATTGACAGTAACCTCTAATTCCAATGTCCATAATATCTCTTCTATGGAGACGACTAATGGTCAATTGAAGTTGTTAAATAAGGAAGCTTAACTTTGTTCCTGGGTTTTTGTTTCTGAACAATCTTTGGCTCAGGATATGATAAATTTTTGCACGTGTTTGAATTTGAAGTGTTTTTTTGAGAATAGGTTTGTGATACATTTCTGGATTTCAGTTTAAGAAATCCCATTTAATCCTATTGACACATTTAGTGAGGTGTTTCAAAAAATGTCCTGCAGGACACATTGTCATCTTAAAGTTTACGGTCTCTTATAATAATTTGTCTGCTGAAGAAATACACAGTTTGGATGAACTTGTTAATAATAAAAGATCTGTATAGTTCAAGCTGACGGGTGGTGGTGGTATTGGATAAAGGCCGTGTGGCAACATGGTAATGTGAGGCTTTGAGGCAATTGGGTGACAAAGAATATTATAGATTGATGCCCTGGATCCCATCTCATTTTAAGGATCAAATTAATGATTTTTTGACTGAGGGCGGTGGAGGAGGCATTATTACTGACCTACGAAAGAACAATTGATTTGTGTCACCACCGCAAAACAACATTTATATTTGTTACCCAAGATCCTGAATATTACTAGTAATCCTGCATTCGGCTGGTATCCGGACATGGGTCTCTTACCGAACTCGTGTCTGAATATTAACTTAATACTTGAAACCACTATTGGCATTTATTGGAGCTGATCAAAGATACCACACAATTTGCGGATATTAATAACACCTTTGAATCATTGGTTATATGCACTTTGGACATCACCTCTCTTTATACCAACATTCCACATTGGGCGAGTCTACAGGCATTGGACTATTGGTTGACTAGATCAGTTTATGTCTCGACCAGGTTTTTTAATACTTCCTTAGTATGTCTCCTGAGCTTGTTTTGTCCAGTAATGACACAGCCGCGAAAAAAAAATTGTTACTGGCAAATTAAAATACTGCGGTGATGGGTGCATCTTTGCACCATGCCGCAGATCTTTTATGGCATATATAGAAAAAATTATAGTTGTAATCATAATATCTATATGTGGAATGGACATTTTGGTATTGTCAGGTGTTGTTGGTTTGGTGTGAAGCTGATGAACTTTATCTTGTGGAATTTCTTGAATATGTAATAATGGCCCCGGGAATAAATTTAAGTTGACTTGTCATACATCTAGGATTGTATTTCTTGATGTTGAGGTTACCAGAATTCATGATAATACCCTTATCAGCTAGATGTTTAGAAAATTCCTGAATTTGATTCCATTATTACATGCTACCGAAAGCTGCCTGACATATATTCAGGAACATGCCAAATCTCAGTTTATAAGAGCTGAAGAATCTGTTCGTCAGCAGTCCTTTGTTGAAGCCGGGATGATTTGGTACTAGATTCATCAGGAGGTTTGCTCGTCTAGTTTTATTACTATAATAAAGATGGGCATCCAACTTAAATAGAGAATTATTATCATATAGAGACAGTAATAAATTTAAATTCTACAGACATGTAGTTTGGTGACCCACATATGGAGCGTAACACACGAACTTCAAAACATCATTTACAGACGTGGAATGTGCTTAAAAGCCTGATCAAAATTACACTCTATCCTTCCAGAGAGATGTGCTTTTCATTGAAGGGGACAGACCATTGGCTCAAGAAATTCAGTCATTATAAGAAAGTGGTTCGATTCTTTGGCTTCCAATTTCAGTTTTGTCACTTTAAGGCGAAACCGATTGCTGGGTGCTCTGCCCGTGGGCATTGTTCTTTTTGTATTAGGGTTTCACATACTTGTAATTTAGTAGTAAAAACAGCATAAGTCTTTGACATATCAAATTTTGGGCCAATTGTAGTACTGAATGGGTCATCTATTTGGTGACCTGTAATTGTTCTGCTTTCTGTTGGAAGACTTCCAGGTCTTTTAGTCTTAGAATATATTGAACATTTAGTGACATCAAAATAAAGCGCATCAGCAATGCACTCTATAAACATAGTTTGGGCAGCGCATGTTTTAAATTTGTTACTATTGATTGTATAAAAGGAAAATGTAAAGACAAACATTGTTAGAATTGTTGCTTAGTCTAAAAGGGAGAAAATGGGTCCTCGACTACAGGAGCTTTGTTTTCTGGTCTTAATGACCAGTATAAATGTAATGTCGCAGTTGGTTGTTGGTGTCGGTGGAACCATATATGTATGTATACGATACCTAAGTTTTTTAATATTTTTGTATCACTAAATGGGCTCTTAGGAGCGAGCAGTCTGAGTTTTGTAAATTGTTGTTACAATTTCATATACATAGAATTTTTTCCCTATAGTAATATTACTTTTGGATGTGGCATTTTGCCAATACTTGCCATTACTATTGTTTTATTACTACAAATGTAACATTAATAACATATTAGCAAGGATGGTAGGCAGTATAATGTCAGAGTTTGACAGGATACCTATTTCTTTTTCACAGTATTCAATGTACTTATCATCTTTACTACTTGTTTTTGTTTTAGTTAATGGCACAGAGCTAGTCTGGGTTTGAGAGCAAGGACATAGCCAGTAAATTCCCCTATGTATATGAAATTGTAACAAACAATTTACAAAATCATTCAGACCGGTTTCGGCTCCTAAGAGCATACTTCAGTGATACAAAAAAGACAAAAACTTTTAGGTATCAGTATACATACATATATATGGTTCCACCACACCAAACAACCAATCAATACATTACATTTATAATTGGTCATTAAGACCAGGTGAAAACAAATCTCCCAGTTTGATGATCCATTTTCTCTCCTTTAGACTAAGCAATTCGTTCCAATAATGTTTGTCTTTACATTTTCCTTTTATACAATCAGTAGTAACAAATTTAAAACATGCAGATGCATGCTTCAAACTATGTTTATAGAGTGCATTGCTGATGCGTTTATTTTTGATGTCACTCAAATGTTCACATATTCTAAGACGAAAAGACCTGGAAGTCTTTCCAACATAGAAAGCAGAACAGTTACAGGTCACCAAATAGATGACCCATTCAGTACTACAATTGGCCCAAAATTTGATGTCAAAGACTTGTGAAGTGTTTTTACTACTAAATTCACAAGTATGTAAAACCCTAATACAAAAAGAACAATGCCCACAAGGTGAGCACCCAACAATCGGTTTGCCTAAAAGGGACAACTGAACGGAAGCCAAAGAATCGGAACCCACTCTCTTATAATGACTGAATTTTGAGCCAATGGTCTGTCCCCTTCGAAATGAAAAAGAACATCTCTCTGGAAGGATAGAGTGCAATTTTTTCTGGTTTTTTCCAGTTGCTGTGAACCGTTTTTGGCAGGTGCGCTGCTTATGTGAAGATTCACAATTATTGTGACTTTTTATGACTTTCAATATCAACACTTCGTGGTATTGGCTTCATACTTTGGGTTCCAGCCCTCGTGTTGAAGAGCTCCATTTGATGCATATTTCATCTACATCGTGTCCGTTTTTTCATATAGACTGTACGGACAATTGTTTTTGTATCTTAACATCTTTTATGTTGGGCATGTATGAATATCATGCATATTACAGCATTTAGCCATTCTCTTTTGGTTGACTGCTGTTTTTTCATAAGGTTACGTTTTGTATAGTACGTAACCTTACTTCCGGTTGGTTTATCGAGGAACACTGCCAGCCTTTGGAAGAGTTCAACATACTTATTTGTATCATGTCCGTTTTTTGAGCGGACTGAATGTATTTGTTTGTATAGTTCTGGCTCTTAATGTGGATTTGATTCGGACCAGCTATTTTTTACTGACATGGGTGTCGACACATACCAAGGTATGTTTAGGTCAGCTTATGGTTTATTGTTCTGATAAAATATCTTTTTTACCAAGTGATTAGCCTAATGTGATATCGCTATGTCCAAAGTTTTTGTACTTGGTTGCTTTTTTGTATTTTACAGAGCAATATTGCTAGCGGTTTGTTAAACGCCATATATATATATTTTTTTGAATTTAGTGTCCGTTTTTTTAAACGGATGCAATATATGTTTGTTCTGACTAGGGGCTGACTACAAGTGATTGCATTTTTTATTTATCATTGTTATTTTGGTGTGATTGTCGACACACATTTCAGTTACACTCAAGAATATTTAATGTCTATTAAATGTGGAATTTTTTTTGTTTTTCAACATATATGGTTTTTGGGTATATGCTGGTTTGGATTTATTTCTAGTCCGCTCTTTGAAGTGGTCTGAATGGTTATTTGTATTGTTTGGGCCAGCTCTTTACAATAGCAATTACAGTTTGTTATGATATTCATACTTACATATTTTGTATGTGTTTTGAATGAGCTTGTTGCTTATTTTGTTTGATCAAGTTAGTGCTGCATCTGATTATGTGATATGGTTGTGGCATAATAGATGTATGTGGCCAGTTTTTATTCTGGTCTGTTTCATCATTTCATGTTTGTTTTTTCATTTTTTAGGGTCCGTTTTTATGCGGATTTAGGTACATGCAGTTGGTGTGATCTTGATATTTAGGATAGCTACATTGCTTATATTTGGGGTTAATATACGTTTATAATAGATACTATTTTGGTATCGTTTTGGATATAGTTCTACAGGTCTGATCAATGGTAGACTATTTTTCTAGATTAATCTGTCTTTAGGAGGTTTTGTATTCTAATTTTGATTGTTATTATTATGCAAGTTGATGCCACACATTTGGTCTCAAACAGGGTTTTCTAGGTTTGTTTGTTACATTTTTGATGATTATACAAAAGGCACCATTATTGATGCTTATGGTTTCGGTTACCAGACACATTTTTTTATTATGTAGGTTGGGTGAATATTGTCATATACGGTCAATACCATTCTGGTGACATACACCATTTGGTTTAGTTAATTATATTGAGGTTTTTTGAGAGATATATATCAAGAATTTTGACCGATGGAAGTTTTTGGGCACAACCATACCATTTTATAATGTGTCCGAGTGTGTTATGAATATTGGGGTTGCTAATTTACACTGCCACTTTATATTGTTTTTTCAAGAAATTTTTTCTTGATTTTTGTTAGTACATTAGTTGGTTCAAGGTTGATACACAGATATGGACATTGTTATAACATCTTCAAAGGATGGGTATTGCTTTATTGGTTTCCTATATTGACCAATACGCAGCATAACGACGCTAGTGGGGTTGTCAGTTTGTATTGGCTGTTTATTGTATTGGTTGACATATGGAATTTTGATCCACAAGACTTATACACATATTAAGTTATTTTATATATTTTTTATTTTTTATTTTTATTTTTGGTAATTTTGTGTATAATGGTCTTGTTTTGGATCTATTTAAATCTTTGGAATTCTCATTCATGCCATATCTTTTGTGTATAGGTTGGATAATATTTGATATATATACTTGGTGTCAGTGTATATATTAGCATATATTTAATATTGGTCTCTCTATTGAGTGATATATTTGTTGACACTTGTTGATATATTCTATTTGGTTTGGTTGTGCTTGGTTTTGAGGTCTAGAATATGGCACTTTCACCCATTATACAGGGTTTATCCTCTGATGTGGATGATTTATCTGTGTTTGGTTTGGACAAACCTGGATTGTCATCTACTTTTGTGTCTGTGGGATCTAATTTGGATACACAATGTGAGTTATTTTTTGCCAGGTTGGGCAAAAATATGAAGACTGTTAGGACCAATGTGTGGCATTTACGTTTATTTAAAGCATATCAGGAGAAACATATTACACCACGGGGTCTTAGGGTCAAGATACAGCCTTTGGTCTCGGATATTGATGACCAACTTAGTGAGGATTGGGGTCATATTCAACAATTAGCCTCCTCCAAATTTGTGGATGCTTTAGCTGATTTTTATGAACGTAAGGTGCAAAAAGGTGTCAAAGACTTGGAAACTGTTTGTTCAGAGTCCAACAAATTTGAAGCCTGTGATTCTTTTGCTACACAGGTTAAAAAACTTACCACTGATTTGTCTAAAATGGAAGTTACCTTAAAGGACAGGAAACTTAAAAAAATTTTCAGGGATGTGGGTGATTATGAGAGGGGTAAACCATTTGATACATCTAAAAATGTTTCTTTTAGGTTACCCAGAGATGATAATAAGTATGATAAGAGATCATCCACTCCCAAAAGGAAAAGGCCTAAATCTATTCTAAAGAAAAATTTTGGTTTTTCTAGTGGTACTTCTGGTGAGGATACTTCTTCCAATACGGAAGGTGAGTTGGAAGAATGTTCCAGTGAGGGGGCACCCAAGGCCAAAAGGGACAACTGTCCACACCCTCCCAATTTAGATACAGACGAGGGGGGCGGAAGCATAGGAAAAGAAACTTCCAAACAGAGTTTGGAGACATTGTTGAAAATTATGACACAACATTAACCTCTAATTCCAATGTCCATAATATCTCTTCTGTGGAACTGACTAATGGTCAATTGAGATTGTTAAATAAGGGGCTTAACTTTGTTCCTGGGTTTTTTGTTTCTGAACAATCTTTGGCTCAGGATGTGATAAATTTTTGCCGTATTTTGAATTTGAAGGTGTTTTTTGAGAATAAGGTTTGTGATACATTTCTGGATTTCAAGTTTAAGAAATCCACATTTAATCCACCGATGACACATTTAGTGGGGGTGTTTCAAAAAAATGTCCTGCAGGACTTACATTGTCATCTTAAGGATTTACCGGTCTCTTATAATAATTTGTCTACTGAAGAAATACACAGTTTGGATGAACTTGTTAATAATAAAGATCTTGTTATGATTCAAGCTGACAAGGGTGGTGCAGTGGTGGTATTGGATAAGGCCATGTATGACAATGAGGCTTTGAGGCAATTGGGTGACAAAGAATATTATAGATTGATGCCTTTGGATCCCTCATCTCATTTTAAGGATCAAATTGACCAGTTTTTGACTGAGGCGGTGGAGGAGGGCATTATTACACAATCTACGAAAGAACAATTAATGGTTGTGTCACCTATGAAACAACATTTATATTTGTTACCCAAGATCCACAAAGATATTACTAATCCACCAGGTCGGCCCATTGTATCCGGACATGGGTCTCTTACTGAACCATTGTCTGAATATTTAACCCAATACTTGAAACCACTATTGGCATTTATTAGAGCTAGAATCCAAGATACCACACAATTTTTGGATATTATTAATAACACCCAACTTGAATCACATTGGTTATTATGCACTTTGGACATCACCTCTCTTTATACCAACATTCCACATTGGGCAGGTCTACAGGCATTGGACTATTGGTTGACTAGATCAGGTTTATATCGACCAGGTTTTAATACTTCCTTGGTATGTCTCACTGAGCTTGTTTTGTCCAGTAATGTTTTCTATTTTCAAAAGAATTGTTACTGGCAAATTAAAGGTACTGTGATGGGTGCATCTTTTGCACCCATATATGCAGATCTTTTTATGGCATATATAGAAGAAATTATAATTTATGATTGTAATCATAATATCTATATGTGTGAGATGGACATTTGGCGTCGTTATCTGGATGATTGTTGGTTGGTGTGGAAAGCTGATGAACTTTATCTTATGGAATTTCTTGAATATCTTAATAACAATATTTGGGGAATAGAATTTAAGTTGACTTGTCATACATCTAGGATTGTATTTCTTGATGTTGAGGTTACTAGGAATTATGATAATACCTTATCAACTAGGATGTTTAGAAAATTCCCTGAATTTGATTCATTATTACATGCTACCAGCTTCCACCCACAACATATCATCCAGAACATACCCAAATCTCAGTTTATAAGAGCTAGAAGAATCTGTTCTAGTCAGCAGTCCTTTGTTGAAGCCCGGGATGATTTGGTACATAGATTCATCAGGAGGGGTTATCGTCCTGGTTTTGTGCATATAACCAAAAGATGGGCATCCAACTTAGAGAAGATTTATTATCATATAGAGACAGTAATAAAAATTTAAATTCACAGACCTTGCGTTTGGTGACCACATATGGACGTAACACACAGGGCTTTAAAAACATCATTTACAGACATTGGAATGTGCTTAAAGCTGATCCAAAATTGCACTCTATCCTTCCAGAGAGATGTTCTTTTTCATTTCGAAGGGGACAGACCATTGGCTCAAAATTCAGTCATTATAAGAGAGTGGGTTCCGATTCTTTGGCTTCCGTTCAGTTGTCCCTTTTAGGCAAACCGATTGTTGGGTGCTCACCTTGTGGGCATTGTTCTTTTTGTATTAGGGTTTTACATACTTGTGAATTTAGTAGTAAAAACACTTCACAAGTCTTTGACATCAAATTTTGGGCCAATTGTAGTACTGAATGGGTCATCTATTTGGTGACCTGTAATTGTTCTGCTTTCTATGTTGGAAAGACTTCCAGGTCTTTTCGTCTTAGAATATGTGAACATTTGAGTGACATCAAAAATAAACGCATCAGCAATGCACTCTATAAACATAGTTTGAAGCATGCATCTGCATGTTTTAAATTTGTTACTATTGATTGTATAAAAGGAAAATGTAAAGACAAACATTATTGGAATTAATTGCTTAGTCTAAAGGAGAGAAAATGGATCATCAAACTGGGAGCTTTGTTTTCACCTGGTCTTAATGACCAATTATAAATGTAATGTCTTGATTGGTTGTTTGGTGTGGTGGAACCATATATATGTATGTATACTGATACCTAAAAGTTTTTGTCTTTTTTGTATCACTGAAGTAGGCTCTTAGGAGCCGAAACCGGTCTGAAGGATTTTGTAAATTGTTTGTTACAATTTCATATACATAGGGGAATTTTTTTCCCTATGGTAATAAACTACTTTTGGATGTGGCATTTGCCAATACTTGCTGGCTTTTTTGTTTTTTTTATTACTACAAATGTAACATTAGTAACATATTAGCAAGGATGGTAGGCAGTATAATGACAGAGTTAGACAGGATACATATTTCTTTTTCACAGTATACAAAGTACTTATCTTAGTTAGTTGTTTATGTTTTAGTTAATGGCACAGAGCTAGTCTGGGTTTGAGCAAGGACATAGCCAGTGTGACTTGAAGTGGAGTTTTTGACTATTTTTGAATTGACTTAGAGAAGTTGCAAGCGTGATGTTATTTGGGAGAGAGTTCCATATTTTACCAGTGGTGTTGGCAAATAGCGTGTCACCACCTAGGTTGAGAGATTTAGTTGTTTGGACAAGGAGTCTGTTTGCTGAGCGAAGGCAGCTTAGATTGGAGTAGGGAGTCATTAAGTTTTTAGTGCTGGGGTATTCTCAGGTTGTTTAAGGATTTTGAAGGCCTCTATGAGTTGGGACTGGTGAAGAAGGTGTGGAATTCTATCCATCCAAGCTTTTTCAGGTTAGTACAGTGGTGTGTTCTGTAGGGTAGGCCTGTAATGAACCTGGCAATGTGATTATAGCAGGATGAGAGCTTGGCCAGATCAGATTTGTTAAGGTGAGTGAGGACAGGAGAGGCATATAGTAGGGTAGAGAGAAGGTGTGAACGGGCTGTGGCTGCCCTGGTATTCGGGGTAAGGAAGGCTTTAATTCTATATAGGGTCCCAAGTTTCTTGTTGACTGACTTAATGGCTTGGTTGATATGTATATCAAATCTGAGTTTATTGTCAATGTTTACTCCTAATAGCTTTGTATAGGTGTCTGGGGAAGATGATGGTCCCATTATTGGATTTTATAGTGAAGTTTTCAGTCGGAGATCTATTGGTTGGATAGAAGAGAAGTAACTTGGTTTTGTTTGGATTTAAGATCAGGAGATGGTTGGCAAGCCAGTTTTTGACTTTGGTGAAGTTATGTTGGGTGGTAGTTAGTAGATTTGCAAGAGAGGCATTGGAACATATTATAGTCGAGTCATCTGCATATTGAATGCAGGTGGCTTCAGGGATGACTGTTTGGATGTCGTTTATGAAGACTGAAAAGAGGAGAGGTCCTAATATGGAACCTTGAGGAACTCCTATGGTATTTGGTAGTAGGCAGGAGAGCTTGTTTTGCCACATTACTGCTTGTTGTCTCCCAGTGAGGTAAGCTTGAAACCAGTCAAGGGCTGGAGTATCTAGATACAGGGTTTTTAAAGTATATAGAAGTAACTGATGGTTTACCATATCGAAGGCTTTCAATTGGTCCAGGAAGAGAGCGGAGAATATTTTTTTATTATTCCGGTTAAGATTAATGTTTTCAGTAAAAGAGAGGAGGGCAGTGGTTGTACTATGATGGGGTCTGAATCCATGTTGAGAGTCTGTGAGTAGTTTATTTTGGGTTAGATAGAGCATTAGTTGGTTGTGTATGCACTTTTCCATACTTTTGGCAAGTGGTGATAGTATGGCTATAGGTTTATAGTTGGATAGTTCTGTGGATGAACCTCCTTTGTGGAGTGGAATAACATAGGATATTTTCCAAATTGAGGGGATTGAGGCCTCGGTTATGGTTCTGTTAATTAGGATTGAGATAGGGTAGGCTACGACATCTGCAGCAATTTGCAGGTATTCAGCCGGCAGAAGATCGGCTGAAAGGGTGGTTGGCTTCAGTTTTTTCAAAAGGGATCTGATAAAGGATGTGGACACTGGCTGGAAGTTAAAAGAGAGTGGTGAGTCGGGTATAGTGTTTATAGAAGTGTGGGGAGGAGAAAGTTGGTTAGCTAATGACTGGATGGTTTCTGTGAAGAAAGTATTGAATGAATTGGCTATATCTTCTTGGCTCTTGTCAGATAATGTTCCTGGGGTCGGAGTAGTGGGTTTGCCTGGTTGGAGAAGTTTATTTATGCCTGCCCAGTACTTTTGAGGGTTATTCTGATGTTTATGTTGCAGATTGTAGAAGTAATTTTTCTTATCTAGTATGATGGCTTTTTTAGTCTCATTTCTAAGTT
>NC_056746.1:1163048799-1163068799 GCF_019279795.1 Protopterus annectens | reverse complement strand
AATAATATTAATATTTTGAATCCATGCAGTAAGCACTTTCATCTCAAAAGGAATTTCTTCAGATTGACAAAATCAAAGCAAACATTCAAATACACACAATGTAAAGTCATATAATGTACCACATGTCTTATGTTTTAACCTTCTCGTTTTGAGATACATTTTAAAATTCCCTTTGTCATTTTACCTTGGTGACCTGCAGGCATTTATTTATTTATTTGTTTAAGTTTGACTGGGGAAGTCCACTGGGCCAAGATGAGCTAGTTTTCAGTGGAGGCCCAGGAAGAAAAGCTCCACAGTAATTGCACGTTACATTTCACATGTTACAAAAGGACATAGCTCCTTGATGTTTGCAATTGGCTTTTCACAATGTTACAAAAATGAAAAGACATAATTCAATACAGAAATTTCAACATTTACATAAAAAAGTGAATATTTTTGTTATAAACTCAGTTGTAGGTTTAACATTTCAAAATATATAGCTACTAGCCATTAGTAGGTTAGGAAAATATTATGCATGGAGAGGGTAATAGTATAATTGAGATTGGAGAGTATAGTGCACTAGATATTAGAAAAAAAATAGTTTTTGGTAGGGGACGGATTGTTTTGGGTGGGATGAAGTAATAGAGGTAGTTGGATCAGTCAGCATCTAATCTCAGCAGTTTTCTTTCCAGTCCAGTTCATATTCTCAATCATATGTGGAATTAACTTAATCTGTGACTACAAATGTAAAACCTTTTATCTTGCATACAAATAAATGTGTAGGCAATATATTTTAGTGTCTTTTATTTCACTAATATGTAAATGACCCTAGATATGAAAGAGTAAACTCCCTAGTCGTTCTACCTTTGTAGAATGCGTAGCTTTCTCATGTTCAAAATTTACCTTATGTATTACATAATTCAGCACCCACATAACAAAAGTAATGGACGCTTGCACCTGCTTGTCTAGCCTGTCATTTTCCCTGTATTGTTTATCGGGGACAGATGTCTGGACTTCGAGAAGTCATAGCCTTTTTTAAGGCCTGCTGCTGAGACAAGGGTGTCAGGCTTCAGTGTTTCTGACCAAACACCTGCCTCTCTTGGGGCTGAAAGATGAGCCTTTTTCTGAACTGGGGTCATTACACCAGGGCTTTCGCAAGTCATCTAGATTGTATCTCTCTGGATGTAAGCCAGTGATATATTAATTATCAGTACTCCTGAAATGTGTAGTTATTGGGGAAGGGAGTGCAGGAGAGCATATGTATTTTTGTGTATATAATTTTTTATTACCTTCAGTAATAATCTCTGTGGTTGCAGCACAGTGCCTTATCCACCCTATTACTCAATACATCCCCCATCTCACAGATGCTTATCTACTTTTGCACCTGTGGATTGCTGCCAGCGATGATGATTCTGTCCTTGACCAAAGTCAGTAGCTCAGAATGTGAAGTACAAATTTCCATAGTAGCCATCAAAGCATCGTTACTGATTTTTCATTCAAAGTCCAAATTTTCTGCTGAAAAGAAGTAAGGGGCATCATTAGCTGACCTTCAGCTCTATGACATAGATGAGTGAAGCCTTAACTACTACCCAGATTGAGCTAGTGGCCTGGCCACTGGAAGAGCCGATAGGAGGAGGATGGGTGTGACCAGCCATTGATGGCTGGCTAATAATGGGTGGAGGTATTGGCCATTCTGTTTGGCAAATACCAACATGCAGATAGTGAATAGAACCGTAGACCAGGGACTTGAATTTGGCCCACCCAAAAAGGAAGTGGTAGCCCTCTGCAGAGTATGTGTGTGCGCGTGCGTGTGTGTCTAAGCATCTACACATTGGAGGAGGGCATAGCTGGTTCTTCTTTTGTGAATATGGTGTTCATATTGACCACAAGGGGAGGACAGGACCATAATAAAAAAAAAAAGCCCCAATAGATGCCAGATTTACAGCTCTTTGATTGGCTGTTACTTCTCAGGGTGTGAGTCAGGAGTGTCTCTCACCCTAAGAAGAAGTAACTGGCCATCTTTTCCCTCAAAACTTCTTAACATGCTTCCCAATCACCAATTTCTTTCTCCCTCTACTTCTTCTCCCACTTCTTTTACCTTAGATTTGTCATCTTAGACTCACTGTCTACAAACTTATCACTTTGAGATCCAGTGGAAAAGTATCTTTGAGTGCTTTCTAGAATTTATCTTTTTTAATACCAGTTTTGTAGTGTTCTTGGCCACAGATTTTGATATTTTTCAAATAGTCATTTGATTGGATGAGTAGACTTACTGATTAGCATTATTTAATAGAAGAATGTGAAATATTGAAGAAAAATTTTTTTGTTAGGTGTTATCCACCTAAAATGGTAGATGAGGCTGTGGGAAATGTTTTTTGAAACACGAGGCGATTACTACAGATATTAGTACTAGTAATATAGAACAAATGCCGGCTAATAAGATTAAAGATTTTATCTTAGCTTTTATGCTAGAGAATTCTGTAGATGAATTAAGTATCAGGGGAATAATTTCTAATAACTGGAATATTTTAAAGAATTTTCAGGAGACTAGTAAGATAATAGGGGAAGCTCCTATTTTTTTTTTTTTGACAAAAAGGGGCAACATTTTGAAAGTATTTTTATAGAAATGATATTCTCTTAATACTGTTTTCTATGTTTAAAGGTAATTGTAATTATTGCAAATATATTATAGAAGGGCCTCCACTGAAAACGGGCTCCTTGAGCCCAGTGGACCTCCCCGGTCATCAAACTGGAAATAAATAAATAAAATAATAGTGACCGCTAGAAGTTATGAAATTAATTTATTAAGCAGATATAACTGCAAGTCCAAATATATTGTTTATGTAGCTTTATGTGGACTTTGTTCTGCATGCTATATAGGAAGAAATACCCGTGGATTTTATTCTAGAGTTTATGAATACTTAAGAGCTGTAGAAAGATAAGAGTCTACTAATGCTTTGGCCAAGCATGTAATTTTGTGTCATTGTCATGAAAAGGTATTTTATAAATTTTCAGGCATTAATCAAGTTAAAAATTACCATTCTAGGTGGGATGCTGAAGAAGATTTAGATTGGAAAGAGTATTATTGGAAAGTTCGGTTAAATGCATGTGTATATCCAGGAATAAATGACAGAGAAAATTTTAAAGCTGTTTTGAATAGGACAGGCTTAAAACATTGAAACAATTGGTCGTATGATTTTAATTATTTATTCTGTTGGTTTGTTTTTGCAACTAGGTTTGATGAAGTTCATTTTGAATGAAAGCTCTTACCCTTTGTGTTATTTAATAAAGTTATTTCACTTATTTTTGGAGCCATTTTTGTTAGCCGTTTTTAATATATGTATTCTTTAATATGGACAAAGGTTAGTGTCTCAAGTTTTAAAGTGATCCTTTTATGTAATTGAGAATACCTTATTCATTTTTGAATGCTCCCTCCTCCTCTGATATTATACCCACTTAGTTCTGCAGGTATCTTATTGATTATACTGTCCAAGTGTACTTTGGAGGGACATACTTAGATGTTGCCTTTCCAAAGACTAGTGTCCCTTAGGGTTGCACCTTTGGCCCTGTATTTTCCTCCATTTTCATTAATAATTTTTCTTCTCTTTTTTCACAGAAAATAATTATTATACATTCATAACTCAATAATTCTCTAGGAAAGTTAGGACAGCAGCAAAATTCAGCACAATTTTCAAAACTAACTTAATGACTTCTGTTACTGGTTCCATAGAAACAAACATAGAAAATACAAAAGATGCAACTGCTATTAAGAACCCCACATAGACTCACTCAAACAACCCTATTCAGCTTGCTGACCTCTGGGGAAATGTCATCTCACTTAAAACCTGTTATAAATATCATTGTATACTTCTCAGCACCTCTCCCATGTCACCCTCATGTTGAAACCAGTATCTCCAGAGTACACTGTAGATTTAAACAGTATTACAGATATGCTAGTCAGCTTACTCATGACATTTGCTGCTCTGTCACGAAATCCCTAATAATTCCCAACTTTGAATGCACCTTCCCCCTCTTCTTATTCTGCAGTTCATACAACATCACTGTTTTACAGAAGGCCAAGAACAAGATTTGCAGGTTCCTCTACTTCTTTAATTGATGAGACTCCTCGCTCTCTATTCTATTTCATTTAATATTTCCTGGTTACCAAATGCAATGTGTTCCTCTTTGCCACCACTTTTGGAAATTACTGAGATTAGACTTTTTCCTCTCTCTTTCCTGAATCCTGACTTTTAGTACCTCATGCTACCGTATTCTTTCAACCCAGCGTATCTCTTTTATCTTGTAAAGTCTCCACTTCTTTCTGAAAATCATTTGAAATTTTCTTTTCCAAAGATTGCCCCTGCAGTCTCAAACTATGTTCTGCATGACATTGCAATTTCATTTAAGTTCAGCAGTTTTTAAACTTCTGTCATGTTGCATTTTCTCCTCCCAATAAAAATGTTTCACACCAACCCCGTCAGCTGTTACTCATGCTTTCTAGTTCCTTCTACCATTCTGCCCTCCACTATTTCTATTTCACTGTCTCCTAGTTATTTTGTGAGATGATTCCATTCTATGTTGTTTCCTTCTCTCTGTCTGATGAATTTTAACTTCTAATTGTTTTGACTTGTGGCCTGCATGGCATCTTGCAGGGGCATACTCTGTTAAGCTTCATCCCGTGTGCCTAGTAAAAGATAAAATTACCTCCTCATAAGGCTTTATTCCGTGGAGCATGGCCTTAGTAATGATTAATCATATCTGCCCTGAAAAATAAAGCATGCTGAGGCAAGAACAAACAAAGAAGAAATTATAAAACAGTAAAATACCACAGAAAGGCTCACCAAGAAATGTTTGACACTCACTCAATTTTAGTTAGCTTTTTCATCTAACAAACAAGACTTCCTCAGAATACTGTGGCACACCAGAAACACATTTAAATAGTGCTGTCAATTAATTAAGACTGCATAACATTCTAAAAGGTTCAAAAAACATTAAAAATCCACCATGCAGAAAAGTAAATTAATAATAAATCACATCGGGCTCGACCTCCTAGATCTCAAAAAAAAAAAAAAAACATTTGATGTTAACTACATTCTTCCCCAAATATTTGTCTGATCTTAGCTCAATTTGCCATCTGGCTTCCCTCTTCTGTAATCTGTTTGTATAGTATCCACCTCTATAATCAGATGGCTCATGATCAATAGCCATGAACAGAAGTTTATTTTTACCCGTAAGAAATGTATTTTTACCTATACATCTTAATGTCTGTCAGTATAAGACATTATTCATTTTGTTTTTTTGTAATGTCTTAGTAATGTTTCCTAATCCTATTGTACAGCTCCCATGTGGTCATACCTATTTAGTAATCATAGTGATAGGCACAAAAGGCTAAATAAATCACCCTGTAGAACTAGATGTAAAATTACCAGAACTGCAAACAATTTTGTGTGGTAAAAAGGCATACTCATGAATATAGGAACAGCACTTACACCCTTCAAATGCATAAGTTCCTTTTTTTCTTATTAGTATATACCAGAGGTACTTGGGTGCTATCAATTTGCAATAAACATTTTAAATTGGTGTTTCTTTTATATGTAAAAATTGGGGTGTTTTGTAGTATGCTGTTTAGATTTGAATCACCCCTAATAATTTCCCACTACTTTTTAATAACCTCGCTTATATTAAACCAAAACAAAAAAAGGAATGGTAAGCTCCAGTCCACTGAAAGAATACCAAAACTATGTTAAAAGATTTATGCAGACAATATGAACTCCAGTCCACTGGAGAATAATTTAGCTACTCTAGAATCCAAGCAAACTGAACTAAAATTAAAAATCTTAAAATCTCCAGCACCATTAGTAATAATCCAAGACAAACCATTACTAAATTTGTTCAAAGAGTTTAAAAGTTCTATTTCTGGTAGTGTTTGCTGTGAGGGGGATTAGATACCTGAATGATATTTTATCATCTGGAAGGACAGTGCAAGTAAGATTAATGTTTTTCTTGAATATCTTCACAGTACTACTGAATTTTTTGAATTTGCATTCATAGGTAAGTACTAGGCTATCTGCCCAATGGCATTTATAAGCCTAGCCAGAATGTGTTGGCTTTCATCACCCCCTTAGATTAGTTCTCTATGCCCATGGCCAGCAGAGCCATTAGTTCCCTACGCCACTGTCCAGCAGAGCCATTGCAGTGATCCCCGGGGTAAATTTTCTGTTTCCCATCCACCTGTCAAGGTTTCTCTTGAAGAGTGTTAGTGAGGGGCTTTGCCTGATATGTATTGGAATCCTGTTCCAAAGCATTGAGAGTCTCTGGGACAGGAATCTATCGCTCCAGCATGTCCTATTTATCATTGTGGTGAGGTTTATATCTCTAGAGCTTGTGGCTCTCCGGGATTTGTTTTTTTTAGGTGGAGCGTGTCCATCAGTTCTGGGTTGGACATGGCCTTGTTTGTCAGGCAGAGATAACCTCTGAGTAAGCGGTATGCAACAGAGTACAGCTGGAGTTTCTTGAGTCGGGCTGCATAGGGCATCTCTTTGAGGCCAGCAATCCTCTTGGTGAGGTACATTTGTGGTCTTTCCAGCTGTTGCAGGTGTCTTGTAAGGTGCATCCCAAATGGAGCGTTGTATTTTTTGATGGGTCTAATGAGTGATAAGTAGAGAGGCACAATAACCTCTTTTGTTCTAGATGCGAACCCTTTTATGATTAGGTGGGCCACATAGAAGGATGTCCTAACCACCTTGGCAATATGATCATCAAAGTAGAGATTACTATCATTGGGTCCCCAGATCCCTTATTACATTTTGTGCATTTAGGGGACTACCACCTATGTGGTAGTTTGTGGGTACTTTGTTTTTTTTTCCAAAGGGGATGACTATGCAGTTTTTGGCATTTAGATTTTGACACCAGGTATCCGTCTCAGTGAGACCCTTCTGGAGGGTGTCTATCAGCCGGGGAATCAGTTGTGGCCCCTAGTTTTCAGTCGTCTGCAAACTTGGTCAGCCATAGTCCTCCTATGCTTGCCTGTACCTCTGAGAAGTATATACCGAACAGGAGGGGGTCCTAGGACTGAGCCCTGGGGGGGGGGTGCCACTTGTAACCGGTTTAGAGTTGGATATAGAGCCTGCAACTCTCACCATGTGGGTTCTATCCATGAGCCAGTTGGCAACCCATCTCGCAACGTAGGGGTTTATGTTCAAGCTGGTGAGCTAGTCTATAGTACTAGAATGGGGAATGGTGACGAAAGCCTTTGCGAGGTCTAGGTGGGCTGTGTGGACCTCCTTTCCCTCGTCTAATGCCTTGGTAACTGTCTCAAAGAAGTCCACCAGGTTTAGGAGGCATGATCTGCCCTTAACAAAGGCAAACTGGGTAGGGTCCAAGGTTTGGAGGTTCCCAATGTCTCTGTTAATGAGTTCCATGATGATGCATTCCATAGCCTTGCAGACCAGGCTAGTAAGGCTTATAGGGCGATAGTTCCCAGGGTCCATTGTGGCTCCACCTTTGTGGAGTGGGATAAATGTTGCTATGTGCCGTTCTGTGGGTACTTAGCCTGTAGAGAGGCTGAGTTTGAACAGTGTGTTTAGGTGAGGGGTTAATTCATTTTGGAGCTCTTGTAAGACACAGCCTGGGACACCATCCGGTCCCATTGAAGCTGTGTTTTTGGCTTTGGATAGGGCTGTTTTAACCTGTGTGTCGCTGATTGATGGGACCTTACATTCTTCTGGTATGGCTATCGACCCTTTAGGGGGTGAGAGGGGGGTGAAGTTTGCACTAAACCTGTCTGCCAGAATGTTGGCAATATCATTCGGTTCAGTGTATTTTGTGTCATTCTGCACTAACTCAGAGCAGATCTGAGAGTTTCCACTTAGGTTCTTGACATAGCTAAAGAATGCTTTGTGGTTATCTTTGGAGTCATTGGCAATTTTTCTTTCGAAATTGGCCTTTAATGAGGGATCGTAGTTTCTTGCTGATACTGATCAGGGATGTCTTTCCTCCTTGGGATTTTACTCTTTTCTGTACTAGTTTCCTCCTCCTGTTGTATAGCTTGTTTATGGCAGGGGTCCACCAGACTGGTTTCCTTTTCTTGGAGGAGTGATTCTTGGTTTTACTTGGTATAGCACGATCCATGCATTCCTGCAGATGCTGATAGAGTGCCTTTGTAAAGGTTTCAGCAGCTTGGACAGCATTGTCCTTTAGCATGGGGGCTGTGAACTTTTCCAGCTCATGTCTTAAGTAACATGAAGTTTACTTTTGAAAAGTTTTTCATGGTGGTTTCCTTGATTGGGGGTGGGGGGCGGAATGTTGATATCCAGAATGATTAGTCTATGGTCTGATCTAACCAGCAAGGGGTTGACCTCCGGTTGAACACCAGTCGCCCATGTTGGTGATGGCCAGGTCCAATATGTTGTTCCCTCTGGTGGGGGTGTTGACTAGTTGATCTAGGGCATTCGAGTTTATAAATTCTAGGAAGCATTGGGTAAGGGAGTTAGTACTAGAGTAGTTCTCCCAGTTTATGTTTGGGCAATTGAAATCACCCAATATTAGGGTATTAGGTAGGACCTTCATATTTCCCAGTGTCTCCAGGAATGCGGTATGGGGTCCTCGGTCATGGTGGGTGATCTGTAGCAAGCTACAATTTGGATTGTAGTTTTGCCCATTGTTAGTTGCACGTGGATGATCTCTGATGCATTGTGCTGCGCCACTAACCTGGAGGTGTGGGTATCCTTGATGAATATGGGTATACCCCCGCCTTTTGTGTTACTGTCCTGGTTCTGTGGCCGAACGGTATGGTATGAGTTACAGCCTAGTAGTGTTGTGGTGCTCTCAGGAACCTTAAACCAGGTTTCTGTTAATGCACAGATGTCGATGTTCTCCATACTGAGGAGTGCCTCAAGTGCATGTATTTTGAGGTTTAGACTTCTGGCGTTGAGTAGCATTACCCTCAGTTTTTGGTTATTTGTGCTATTTATGGTGGTGGGTTTGTCTTTTGAGCCTTGCCTAAAAAAGGCACTATGGTGGTGGCAAGAGCCTTGGCCAGTATTCAAAAGCCTAAGGGTGGTAGATGCAAGCCATCTCTTGCGAAGCAACATGGCTTGTCGAGCATGTCATCCCAGCGGACAGATACTGGATCCCCTTTGAATGACACCAGAAACCTGGCAAATTGTTGAAATTGATAATTTTTTCTTTATACTGTGGCATCATTCTTGGTGAGGGCAGAATGCTGGTCAGGGTCATACCAGCCTGGGCTACATGATCAGAGAGCTCTTCCATGTCTCTTTTCATGTAGTCCATGGAGGTACGTCTCAGGTCATTCACACCAACATGGACAATGACAGAGTCGTATTTGTACTTGTTCTGGAGTGACCTGAGTGCTTGTGTTATGTGGCGGATCCTGGCTGCCGACAGGCAGCTAACTGTAACCTTCTCCTTGTGCAGCCTAGTTAGTGGGACATCACTGTGCCTGATTAGAGTCGCCTATTACTAGTGTGTTGGGTATGTTATTTTGCCTTAAGGGCTGTGATTGCGTGGCACACTGATTATGTGAATTATGTGTTTCATGGCTGGTGATGGGGTGTGGAAGTTGCTTGGATGTGGGCTTTGAAGGTCTCTGTTGCTTTTGCAGATTTTTATTTAGAGCCTCCGAGTATGTTTTTATGTATTCCTATGTGGTGTTTGCTGGTGTTTGTTTATTAGGTCTATGCGAGACTGGTGGTGTGTTGCAAGTATTACCCTTCTCCTCTTGATTGTCAGTTCCAGTCTTGGGTTGAGAGAGCTTTGCCTCCAGTTATAATTGCATCTCTCACATATATTAGTGTTTGGTGGTAGGAGGAGAGCATTGTCTGTGTACATGAGGTAGTTGTAACATTGCCTCAAAATGCCCAGATTCATCAGTTGGACTGGAGAGTACACTGGAAACTGCCCTTTGGACATAGGTAGAGTAAGCTGTTTTTCTGATTGGCTGGTGGGGGCGAATAGAGAGCCTTGTCCTTCTGGACAGTATAGGGGGGGGTCTAGTGCTAGGGTTAATTAGTGCTTGCTATGAGTTTTAAACAAGTGCTTGACTGTGAAATTAATGGTTTGAGTGCTAAAGTTGAAGGTTTGTCTAGTTCCAAGGGAAAAATTGAAGAATAGACTTTGCGGAGCCGAGAATAGTTAAATGCAGTTTTTATAGCAGGGAAGTGAAAGAGAGAGAAATTAGACCAAAATGGCCAATAAACTGCTAACGTCTGGGCTGAAAGCACTCCTCCAGGGACAGATAGACTGCTCAAAGCTCCCCTCTCTCACAGGTGAACAGAGAAACGTCCTTCTATCCAAGTAAGGTATGGGCAACACAGCCCTGGATTCAGCAGTGACCTGAAAATTGGACTAAGCTAGTTCAGAAAGGTGGGAAACAAGTGTGTATTTATATATATATATTTATATATATATTTTTTTCCAGAAAATAGAGCAGATAAAATCAAAACAACACTTTACCCAATTAACCAGTTAAAAAGCACAAAACTGAGCCCTGTTCCAGCAGTCTTCAATCAGACAAGTTCTAACTGCACACTCCTGCCACTAGGGTACAGAGAAACCTTCTCCAAAAAAGACGGCCTGGATCAGTGCACAGGTTATGCAAACAAAGCTAGATCCAGTAGGCCTGAATCTAGTCTATGCTACAGCAAACAAGGCGTACTGATTTCAGAAAGAAACAGTTCAAGTAAGCATGCTCAATAAGCCTTTAACCAGAAATTCCCAGCTCAGAAGGGCAGAATCTAGCCTCTCCTCCCACAACAGTGCAGACCACAAACTTTCTTAATGTAGAATAACTGGCTTGAAGCCCAAGTGCTTAACCCAGAATTAGTACACTTTTAGAATAACAGACACTGAGCCTTCAACCAGCAGTTCCCAACTTAGAAGGATGTACGCTACCTGTCCTGCCACAACAGTGCAGACCACAAACCTTCTTAATGTAAAACAACTGGTTTGAAGCCCAAGTGCTTAAACCAAAAGCCTTAGAATAACAGTTACAATTTCATCAGGCTACTAACAAGCTGTAATAAAGGCAGCAGAATAAATTCAACTGAGTACTTTTAAGAAGAGGCAAACGCAAAATAAGGTAACAAAGTAGGAAGAAACACAAATACAGTAAAGCAAATGAAGTGCAATTTTTTTTTTTGGAGAAGGAAGAAACGGAGCAGATTAAGTTACTATAGGGGAATGTCCTTCCCAAGTGCTCTCTCTGTACATAGCAGAGGAGATGGAACTGGTAGGAGTATCTGAAATCAAAATATTTACAAGTGAAGTGAATGATTTGAGTATTAAATACCTTCAAGTCCTGTTTACCAAAGATGTAGTTAATCATAGGTTCATTTCTAATATTTATAGGAAACCTACTTACTCCAACTCATTTTTACGTTATTCTAGCTCCCACCCTAATTCCCAAAAGAAGGTGGTTAACATGTTTTGGGAGATTCTTTAGTGGACTGGAACTCATTTTTATCTGCATAAAGCTTTTAACATATTTTTGGGATTCTTTCAGTAGACCGAAGCTTACTGTTCCATTTTTTGTTTTGGTTTAATATTTGTGACATTTTGTTTTTTGTTGGTTTAACATCTCTTATATTACCAATGTCAACAGACATATCCAACAATAGCCTTTGCTAAAGGAACTTCTACTATGACTACAACATTTAATTTTGTTAAACTCCGCAAATAATATAGGAGGATGCAAAGAAGCCGTTTTATTAATAATCAAATTTCTAGTCTGGTGTAATAGTTTAAGGTTATATTGCCTTTACTTAAATAACGGTCATAGTCAAGTTCATCATACAAAACCAGCATTAGTGTTTGAATGAGATACCCTTATGAGAATTTTGAAGCTATTATTTTTGATATAAGCAAGATGAGTGCTCTTAAAATGTATATAACTGTTCACAAAAGTATTATTTTGGTCAGTACAGCTATTATAACTTCTACTAATGTTCATACATAAAGCAGCATCCAAAATACTATGGTGTCCCAAATGTGTCTCATTACAGGAAACAAGGGCTAGCATTTAAACTGGACACAAATTCATAACATCCCTCCCTAGTGCCATTCCAAATAAATAAAAGTCATCAACAAAGCATTTGTAAAATATGATTTTAGTAAATAAACTAATGTTGATTAAAATAAAACAATCCCACCATCCCAAAATAAGATTGGCAAAATACAGGGCAGCAGTGGTCCTCATGGATACCTCCTAACATTTTGGTATTTGTAATTAAAAATTAAAATAAAAAAAATGTTATCAAGCAAAATCTTAATAAAATGTGCATACAGTATTAATAAACATAGGACCACGGCAGGAATAATGTGCTAAAATTCACATCCTTTGCAATACTAGTAAACAAGGACTTACTATCCATGTAAACATAAAGGTCCCATTACCCTGGAAAGTATAACTTCTGATGTTAATGTTTATTCTTATTCAAAAAGTCCCAGGAATCCCTTAAATAGGAGTCCAACATGTAGACTAACTTAAAAAAACCTAATGTAGAAATATTGAAATTATTTCCATAACACAGGGGAGGAAAACCAACCTTAAGATCTTTAGGCACCTTGAACAGCACACATTTAAAAAATCAAAGTGGCATTAATAAACTCCTGACATAATGAATTCTCCAAGATGTATCTGATATGTTAATCTCTATTATACAGCATAAAAAAAGAAAACAGGAATGAGTTGATACCAAACTATTTATTAATTATGCTAATTTAGCACTTTTGTCATGATTTTCCGACTTCACCAGAATAAAAACAGAGTACAAAGGTGCTTAAATACCCTAATAAGCCCTTCTACTTAATTGATGCACAAGATTGGATAAAACCTACAAAAAACAATTGTATAAAATGCCTAATATTTCATTCTTAAACACATACACCACTCTTAAAAATGTGATCCAAAATATTCCAACAACAAAAAGATAATATGAAAGATAAAATACAAGGTTGATAAAATGAGTGCATTACAGCAAGAATATTGATCATAGAGAAATTCAGGTAATCATAGAAACATAAATATTTTCAAACAACAGGGAAGTGCTGGCACAAACTAATAATGGAACCTGCCAACCGTGTAAAAAAGGTAGCTTAAATATAAAAAGATGCTTTTAGGTGGAGCAAACTACTGATGAAAACCGTGTCATTAAGCCTCCAGGAGTTGGCAGAATTGGTTTTAAGTTGCCATTTAAACTCTAAGTTTCAACAGATCATCCATCGGGTCACCCCTCAAATCAGTAGGAATATTATCAATAACATAACATTTAAAGTTGTGAGAGGTCATGATTTTTAAATGCTTATACAAACCATTATGCTCAGTCTTTTTGCTAACCTCATATATGTATTGGTAAATCAGTTTCCTAAATGTCCTATTAGTTTTACCAGTGTGAAAACTAGGACATTGTTGACATTCTACAACTTAAATCACATTTCCTGAAATATTGGGTGAACAAATCTGAAAGGGTTGCTTCTCTCCACCAGCATATTCTTAAATTTCTCACATTCATCAAAAAATACTGCCTTCTGTGAAATCATTCTTGATAATCTGACTAACTGCCCTTTGGTGAGGGCACTTTTTTGATGACTGGAGTGCCAACTTGAAAAATGTAATAATGTGTTGAAATAAGTTGGTTTATGATAAATGGTGGATTTGAACCAATTTGAACCAATTTTTATCTCTGTTTTTGATAAAGTGTTAGCCTAATAATCAATTTGTTCTGTAGAACTATTTATGGTAAATTTACAAATGCAGTAGATTGGTTCAACAAGTCAAAAAATTCCAATAATACATCGGGAGAACCATTCCCAAAAAATAATGTCATCTAGGTAATGGCAGCAAAACAGCCAATATTTAGCATAAGATGTAAAAACAAAATTTTCCTCCCAGTGGGCCATCAGTAATGTTGGGGTACAGTTTGCCCCTATAGCAACCCCACTTATTTGCCTGAATAGTTGCCCTTTGAAAAAAGTGAAGTTGTTCTCCAGAACAGTTTCCATTAACTCGCTAACCAATTTATTTCTGGTGTGGCTAAGCTATTTTTATGTACATAAGAAGTCATAAAACCTTTCTAACCCAGTAGTGTGGGGGATAATAGTGAATAGATCTTTAATGTTTATGTTGACCAAAATCATATTATTATAAAGATGTTTAGAAATTCTTTTAACTAGGTCCCATGAATCCTTAATAAGATGCAGGATGCCATCAACCACTTCTTTTGGTTGGAAATCTATAAATTTGGCTATTGTAAAAGTTTTAGAGAACTTGGAATCTACAATGAAATATCAAGGGGGAATCTATCAGACTCTTATGCATCTTCAGGATACTGAAGATTGTAGGTTTTCTAGGATGTGTGCTTGTTAAATAATCAAATTCTGTCTGAGTAATAATCCCCTGGGTAAATAGGTCATACAACATAGTACCAATGCTTCAGTATGCTAAATTTCTCTGGTAGATAGAGACCTTTTCACAGGCATCGCTATACAGCAACTCCTACATTTTATTTGCATAATCATTAGAATTCATAACCACTAAACCCCCACGTTTATTGGGTTTCTTCAGCCTAATATGTTTTTCTAATATCTTCCAGCAACACCATGTCATCAGGTTCCAGATTTGACCAATAGCCATGTTTTTTGTTTTTATTTCTCAGTAGTTTCCTAGTATTATTTTTTGCAATTTTTTTCAGATAGGAAAATAATGGAGTGCATTGGGCGATTGAATGTGCTTGGTCTTTTACAAATAATAGAAGAAAACATGTCACCTGATTGTCTAGACTCATTCTGAGAAAAATACATGGTGAGATTCAGTTTACAAGTGAATAATCTGAAGTCTATAGTAACATCATCTATACGTGCCCTTCTAGAAGGGACAAATGTAATGCCCTTCTCAAATAGGTTTACCCATTTATTATTAACCCCAAGATCACTGTAATTATAAAGTTTGAAATCACCATCTCTGTTTTATATATATATATATATATATATATATATATATATATTATCAAAACTCTTTCAAGACCAGTTTAGTAGATACCATGTTCTCAATGGTTGCAACATACTTGTTCCAATACACAATGACAAAATGTGTAATGTTGCAACCAATGGTGTATTATGTAAAGATGGCTTTTTAAACTTATTATGTTGAATATCATTATTTTTAAATACGTATCTCAGATTTTATGTACTAACAATTTCGGATTCATAATGGCATGTGTAACATTAACCCTATGACTGGGTATAAAGAAAAATCTAAGGACAAATATGCCAAGTTGTCGTTCACTAAAAGATTCATGAGTATAATGGAAAACAAAATCAGTCTTCGATGTACTGGATGTACCATGATTAGAAAGGCTCACAGATGCTAAATTCTTCAGGGAAATTAATGGAATGGTATTGACTGTTCCTCTTCCTCGAGATATAACACACTTCACCAAAAAAAAACCACTCCCCGAGTGGACTGACTGTGGAAGGAATTCAATCGATCGAGTTCCCTAATTTTTCTGGGCTGCAGTCCCATTGGAACATCATAGGAGGAGGATATGAAGTGTTCTGTAAAACAGAATTCCAGTGCTGTACCCTAACAGTTTGTTAGTAGAAACATCTGCACCACGGACCTCAGCCTGCATGGAAGAGGGCACAGGGTAGGCAATCCCATTGCCATATGCTGTTAACATTGCACCTTTTTCTTCTGCTCAGTTGTAGTTTTGATGACCAATCTGTAGAAATAAAAATATCTTCATATTCCACTGAATTGGACATATGTAGCTAACTTATGTTTAGTCAGGGCTCATTTACTGTCTATTAGTCTATAATGACAGGGCTTGTGGTAATGGAGGAAAAGGTTTACTAGAAGGAGCTTTCAGCAACTTATATTAATATATTTTGCATAAGGTTTATAATTTCTCAAAGTCAAAAATGTGTCTATTGTCAGAATCTTGTGTTATAGTAAAGCGAAGGGTGTTTTTGTTTTCCCTTTTTCCTTACGTGATATAGCAAATCCCTTTTTGCTTGGGTGATGAGTTTAGGGCTGGAGGCAGCTATTAGTTTTCCAGGCATTTTTTGAGACACAAGTGATTTTTCTGACTACTGCAGCAGTGGCATACTGACTTACACCCAGGTAACATGAGTTTGATTAGTGGCCAGGGCAAAAAACTCCCCTTAGTAGATGACATAAGCAGTGCATCACCACAGGGTGTCCAGTGCTCTTCCTCTAACATATGCATTTTTCCCACACATACATGCCATCTGAGACCTGCCATTACTAGTGTGCAATACCAAGTCTTTTGTCACCTTTCCCACTGTCCTGGTGGTTCTGTGCAAATTTGCATTGGAACAGTGGCCAACCAGGGAACCTCCTCTCCCTCCCCCTCCATTGAGCAAATTGACAAGTGCCATTCACTCCCATTCTGTGCAAAGATTTCCAAGCACCCAAGCTGCTACTCAAAATCAAGACTGTATCCCTGTATACCACACAGCTGGTCTGGAAGGTCTGTATTTAAGTATATTGAACATGTTAGAATCAAAGAGAATTCAAATTTATCCCCCCATCATAAGGAATACAGTTAAAATAACAAGCAAGGGTTTTTGATAGTCTAGGAACAGATGATTGGTTGGAAGAGGTAAGCCCTGTTACATCACTGGACTCAAGTCAGGGTCTGAATTTCAAAAGCTTGGAATAGGTCAAAAGAACCACATGTATCTAGTACTGGATTATTTGTTTGACAGTGACACTTGTCTGTCCTATAAAGTGTTTAGAATGAAATACAAGTTTTCCAAAGTCAGATTATACAGTACATGCAACATACCATAAGGTTGAAGTGAGTGACAAAAGTCTGAGAATTGACCCCACTGGGTGCAGTTTTTAGTGGAAGCACAACACATGTTAAGGACCCACCTGGAGACACTTAATATAGTTAGTGTTTACTAGAAATTAATTTGTTCAGTACACAAGGGTGCCAGAACCGTAGGGTGAAGGAGAGTGGGCGCCCCCTCCCCATACTTTAAAGACATGAACAGCTGTCCCTGTCTCTTAATATAGCAGAAGGAAAAGAAACTGACTGACTGCGTTGAGAACTTAATAGTCAATCATTTGCCAGTGTCTGAATTTCCATGTGGAAAATGTATTACTGCTGTAACTCTAAACTGATGGTATTTGGTGGAAAACACAGGATGACATAAAGTTACAAGTGGCTGTTTTAAAATTGCAGTTTGTTTACAGTTTCTTGCAGTGCAGTGTCGGTGACAAGATCTCATCAGCAACCCTGCGAGGTCTGGATCGTGCAATGGGAAATTCATATCAAAGTCAGACCCACACAGTGCATTCCAAAGATGTGCACCAACCAACAGCTGTAGATTACATATGCTGCCTGAAAATAAAATAGAAAAGCTGGGAACCGACTCCACAAAGCATACTTTAATGCCTAACAAACAACCTGGCTCTGAAGAAGTCTTTGTCACGGACGAAAGCGCTCAACGTGTTTTATTACTTTAGGTATTAGTGTGCTTTGTGGTGCCTATTCCCAGCTTTTCTTTTTTATTAGCAAGTTTATTATGGTGATTTGTGAAGTTAACTGAATATGCTGAATGAAATGTATATCTTTATAGGAATTACTGAGTCTTGGATAAGCAGCAAGAGCCATCATGCAGCCCAGGGAGCTTTACATTGTACACTGTACTCGTGCATTTGTGAAAGATTTGAGTAATTTATTTGAAATATGGACATTTTACCATGATTTGCTTGCACATTTATTTCCATTATTGAAAATAATGGAAATAAATATTTGGATGATATTCAGAATAAGTTCAGCAAATGGAAGGTTAATTGGTGACAAGTTAACACAGGAAAGATGGCAAATAAATTCACTATGAAGATGAAATTATCTTTACCCAGGAGAATTTTAGATGGAAGTTTAGGTGCTTTACTTTTCTACACTTTAAGCACATGGCAGTGATTACTAAAACAGCTGACCAACCTAATGGTAGTACATTTTAGATAATATCAAGCCATTAAGAATAGAGCAGCTTTTTCAGAAATATGCACAAGAGAAATAGAATTAAGCTGACAAAAATATCTATACTAGGGATGGAAGATGTGTGTGTGTGTGTGTGTCTGTGTGTGTCTGTGTGTGTCTGTGTGTGTCTGTGTGTGTGTGTGTGTGTGTGTGTGTGTGTGTGTGTGTGTGTGTGTGTGTGTGTGTGTGTGTGTGTGTACATTGGTACCTTATAGCAGCCCTGGTGATGTAGTTATGTGAAGAGTAAACAGGGTGATTAATCGCCAGATTTGGTCACATTTTCTTTTGCAGAATTTTTGTTCAGTATTTTCAGTTGTAGAGTACAGTAACTCATTTTTAAACTGCAACTTCAGTTTGTTACTCAGTACAACCAAAATATTGCAGGTAGGGTGTGGGGTCACATTATCCCTTTCGTGATGTTTGCTCTTTCTGTACAGTTCTGCAACCGTGGTGTTTACTGTATTATCATCGCGTATGTATTTGTATAACTGTACTAAATGTCGCATTTACGACAGGGTATTCTTAACCTCACGATTGAAGGTATTCTTACTTAATATCGTCATGATTGTGAAGATGTTTGTTGAAAGCAATTAAAACTCTTTCACAACAATCAGCTTGTCCTTTAACATTTAGCAAATGAATGCTTTCAAAAGTCAAAACTAATCTGGAGATCTATATGCATAGCTCTCAAACAATTAGGAAAAATCTCAACATAATCAGGGAGTTATAAAATATTAGCACTGTTAACTTGAAACATTGAAAGAATAAGAGAATGTGAAATAATAGGCATTTATAATGTAACTATATCACTGGGGCTGCTGTAATAATAATAATAATAATAAGCCACTGTCTAACTAATACATGTAGTGATGTTGTCGTATCTCGCCTTCATTCTGTACTGGTTGGGTTTGGAACCAATCATCTGCTCTGAATCGGCGCCTTTAAAAAGCTCGAGGTCTTCCACAAGCTCATGGCTGAAAACCCTATCCCATGATGCTGTAGGAATTCCCCGATCTCATTTGCCACTAAACAGATCGTGTGCTTCACACTGGCTCTGGCTAAGTGATTTCTTTATATTGCATTTAATGTTTAAAAAATAGTGGATTTTTTTCTCTTGACATTACTTAGTATAGTTTAGTTTAGGATAGTTAAATTAGTTTAATTGGCTTAACAGCTTTGGCTGTTCGCTTGTTCTTACTGTTTGTGTGTTGGCCGTGTTTTTTTTTCTCTAGGCCTAAATATATATATTTATATACCCTATCCTGGCTTTCTAAGAGTGTATTTAGAATATTTTTTTAAGGCTCATTGTTTGAGCTTTTAGAGTGTTGTGTATGCTTAGATGTTGTACTGTTTAAGAAACTCTTTTAAATTAGAGGGCAGCCTGATCCCTTAATTTTAGGGGTCTTTTTCCCTTTTTTCTGTGCGACTTGGTCCTGTTATTTATGTTTGTTGCCTAACTGTCCTGTTTGGGGGACTGCTCTACCACCCAAACAACTTGTTTAAGTTGGTGGGGGGGGGGGGTTTCTATACGGTCTGCTTTTATATATTTTTTCTGCTTAGCAAGTTTCAAAAGAAAAAAAAAACTTGCATTTTGGTGGGTTTTTTTTCTATTCAGTAAGTTAGCTAGTTTTAATGAGAGGGCTGCTTGGTCCATTTAAATTAGAAGACTTCCCCTTAGTGTCTCTTTAGATAAATAATGATTGCTGTTGATTGGTTCATGATGTCAAAGCAGACCAACGAAACAAAACCCTCTGGGTTCAAAAAATGTTCTAAATGTAGTCAAAAGATGTCCATGACCGATGGTCATACTGTGTGTGTGTACTGCCTTGGAGCAGCGCATCTACAAGAATCTTGTGTGAGTTGTCATTTATTTAGTTATCGGGTTCTTCTTGAAAGAAAGAACAAGTTAATTTTAAGAGGGTTGTTGAAGACTGCCTTTTCAGAAGCCTTAGGAGAAGGTCAGAGTCCTGCAAAACAGACCTCTTC